>NC_062997.1:3458756-3461256 GCF_023078275.1 Leguminivora glycinivorella | reverse complement strand
CGGCGCTAGTGTATTTCTGTCGTTGTGTCTGACACGCGACGAAAACACGGCAGCTCCCTGGTTGATCCTGCCAGTAGTTATATGCTTGTCTCAAAGATTAAGCCATGCATGTCTCAGTGCAAGCCGTATTAAGGCGATACCGCGAATGGCTCAATATATCAGTTTTGGTTCCTTAGATCTTACTCGGTTACTTGGATAACTGTGGTAATTCTAGAGCTAATACATGCAATCAGAACTCTGACCAGTGATGGGATGAGTGCTTTTATTAGATCAAAACCAATCGGCGGAGGGCCTTGCGTCCGAAGTCGTAACATTTTGATGAATCTGGATAACTTTTGCAGATCGCACGGTCCCGTACCGGCGACGCATCTTTCAAATGTCTGCCTTATCAACTTTCGATGGTAGTTTCTGCGACTACCATGGTTGTCACGGGTAACGGGGAATCAGGGTTCGATTCCGGAGAGGGAGCCTGAGAAACGGCTACCACATCCAAGGAAGGCAGCAGGCGCGCAAATTACCCACTCCCGGCACGGGGAGGTAGTGACGAAAAATAACGATACGGGACTCTTACGAGGCCTCGTAATCGGAATGAGTACACTTTAAATATTTTAACGAGGAACAATTGGAGGGCAAGTCTGGTGCCAGCAGCCGCGGTAACTCCAGCTCCAATAGCGTATACTAAAATTGTTGCGGTTAAAAAGCTCGTAGTTGCATTTGTGCTCCGCGCTGTCGGTGCGATTCTTTAGAATCGATACTGACACGTTTGCGGAGCATATCGTCGGTGAATCGTATGTAAAAGTACGGTTCAATATATAAAAATCCTATCGCGATGCTCTTCAGTGAGTGTCGAGGTGGGCCGACAATTTTACTTTGAACAAATTAGAGTGCTCAAAGCGGGCTCAAAATGCTGCTTGAATATTTCGTGCATGGAATAATAGAATATGATCTCGGTTCTATTTTGTTGGTTTTCAGAACTCCGAGGTAATGATTAATAGGGATAACTGGGGGCATTCGTATTGCGACGTTAGAGGTGAAATTCTTGGATCGTCGCAAGACGAACATCAGCGAAAGCATTTGCCAAAGGTGTTTTCATCAATCAAGAACGAAAGTTAGAGGTTCGAAGGCGATTAGATACCGCCCTAGTTCTAACCGTAAATATGTCATCTAGCGATCCGCCGACGTTACTACAATGGCTCGGCGGGCAGCTTCCGGGAAACCAAAGATTTTGGACTCCGGGGGAGTATGGTTGCAAAGCTGAAACTTAAAGGAATTGACGGAAGGGCACCACCAGGAGTGGAGCCTGCGGCTTAATTTGACTCAACACGGGAAATCTCACCAGGCCCGGACACCGGAAGGATTGACAGATTAACAGCTCTTTCTTGATTCGGTGGGTGGTGGTGCATGGCCGTTCTTAGTTGGTGGAGCGATTTGTCTGGTTAATTCCGGTAACGAACGAGACTCTAGCCTGCTAAATAGGCGTCGTCATTTAGGTGCGCGCGGCCGTTCGCGGTCGCGCAACTCACTGGCGACGTATTAAAATTCTTCTTAGAGGGACCGGCGGTTTCGAGCCGCACGAGATTGAGCAATAACAGGTCTGTGATGCCCTTAGATGTCCTGGGCCGCACGCGCGCTACACTGAAGGAATCAGCATGTTCTCCTTGGCCTAGAGGCCCGGGCAACCCGTTGAAACTCCTTCGTGCTGGGGATTGGGGTTTGCAATTATCCCCCATAAACGAGGAATTCCTAGTAAGCGCGAGTCATAAGCTCGCGTTGATTAAGTCCCTGCCCTTTGTACACACCGCCCGTCGCTACTACCGATTGAATGATTTAGTGAGGTCTTCGGACCGACACGCGGTGGCTTCACGGCCGTCGGCGTTGCTGGGAAGTTGACCAAACTTGATCATTTAGAGGAAGTAAAAGTCGTAACAAGGTTTCCGTAGGGGAACCTGCGGAAGGATCATTAACGTGTTAATACACAATGACAAATTGACGTTTGCCTGTAGTGTATTATACAAAAAATAATCCGTTACCAAACAGACACACGCACAACACAACACACATATGTGTGACGACAGTTTTGATGTCGCACGGGAGTGATCGATGATCACGCGTCGCGTTTGTTAAGCAGTTTTGGGAATTTGATGTCTACTATGGAGAGACTGGCTTCGACCGGCATAAATCCGCGCCGTTACAGCGTTACAGTGTTATCCATGGACGTCTGTCTTGTAAAACTCGCGCGATCGTCAACCGTGTCAGTACGTCATCTGTGTGATACATATATGTGAGTGTGTGTGTGTGAAAATTTATGTATGCGGTAATTTTTTTTTTTTTATTTCATTTTTCGCAATGAATACATTTTTCTTAATAATATGATGTGTATATTATATTTTGATTTTTTTACAACACAAAACCAGTGTGTAATAATTAAAAACTATTACCCTGGACGGTGGATCACTTGGCTCGCGGGTCGATGAAGAACGCAGTTAACTGCGCGTCATAG
>NC_062997.1:3408756-3451256 GCF_023078275.1 Leguminivora glycinivorella | reverse complement strand
CGAGAAACGCTTCAACAAGGAACAAAGTGCAAATATGAAGACTTGGCAAGGCCAATATGCAGGCAGCTGCCATGTTGTAGTCGTGTGTCACACACAACGCTCAAACACCGGCATCGACACACGTATGCGTCACCCGCGTCCTTGTATGTAACGATCCAGTAGTACCAATAACGATACTGCGAGAAACGCTTCAACAAGGAACAAAGTGCAAATATGAAGACTTGGCAAGGCCAATATGCAGGCAGCTGCCACGTTGTAGTCGTGTGACACACACAACGCACAAACACCGGCATCGACACACGTATGCGTCACCCGCGTCCTTGTATGTAACGATCCAGTAGTACCAATGACGATACTGCGAGAAACGCTTCAACAAGGAACAAAGTGCAAATATGAAGACTTGGCAAGGCCAATATGCAGGCAGCTGCCATGTTGTAGTCGTGTGTCACACACAACGCACAAACACCGGCATCGACACACGTATGCGTCACCCGCGTCCTTGTATGTAACGATCCAGTAGTACCAATGACGATACTGCGAGAAACGCTTCAACAAGGAACAAAGTGCAAATATGAAGACTTGGCAAGGCCAATATGCAGGCAGCTGCCATGTTGTAGTCGTGTGTCACACACAACGCACAAACACCGGCATCGACACACGTATGCGTCACCCGCGTCCTTGTATGTAACGATCCAGTAGTACCAATGACGATACTGCGAGAAACGCTTCAACAAGGAACAAAGTGCAAATATGAAGACTACAACTACACAAAACCTTCCTCGTCCCATCCATGCGCGCGCGCATATCTCACCGCACACCGCGTGATGAAAAGCGCACGCATGAATGCGACGCATGCGAAAATTCAATCTAATTTTTATGTAAATGAAAATGGACACTAAGGGCAGAGTACCGTGGATTTGTGTGTATACTGATGAGTAAAAATGTTTGAAAACTAGTACGAATTCGTTATATGGGTTTAATCTCGGTTAACATACGGAGACAAAATTATAATTTAAAATAAGTTACTAAAACTATTAAAACTACAAAAAAACATTTAACTTGTAATATTATCGTTGTTTAAGTTCAGTAAAGAGTTTCTTCATGAAACTAACACAATGATACGACGTTCCATAATGAAAGTTCTAATACATAGTTTCCGGGTTCTATCAGATGGACAGTAGCATATTATTGTATTGACATCAGAACTACACACAATCGCAAATTTTCATTATGGTCCTCCCCCCAAATGGTCTGGTATAAATGTTATATACCACGGTGTGACAAGGTCGGCGTTTAAGTCAATGCCATCGCGCTGTCCCAGTCGCACAGTGTTATATAACACTTGTATAAGTACGTACGTGTATAAATAATTCATTCTTAACAGTCAGTGTGGGACTACGATACGACCTTTTTAAAATTGTTTAGCTAGTTACTTAAGATTCTATCACATTGTTAAATAGAGGTCAACCTAATAAAATAATTAAATTCTCATCAGTACACATATCCATGGAACTAAGTGCTCATTCTCCTTTACACAATATTTAACCAACCGTTCTTTTAAAACCAGACACAACTGTCATACTTTTACTAGTTTCTTTTAACACTGTCGTTTAGACTAAGTCGATCGCCCGGTGTTGGAGAGCTAGTTGAAAACCCACAACCATTGCCATATTAAATCTTACCAAAGCGTTTTCGTCGTTCGCACATTGCAGTACGATACGAAGAATATGCAGTAGCGTGAACAAAATACGGACAATATCTATTGCGGATAAATTTTATGATAAACATCCGATAAATGTTATCGTATAGATTCGGTGCGCGACACACGTACAAGGAGACAAACTAATTCAGTTGTGTACTCCCCTTTCGGTGAGCCCGCCCGAAAGCTTTATTTTCCCGTCTGTCACGATCCAGTAGCATAATAATACTACGCGGAACGCGTAAACAAGGAACAAAGTGCAAATAAGATCTAAAATTAAATTTTGTCATCCACCTCTGCGAGCGCACACACGCGCGCTCGCGCAGGCACTTGTCAGCGCACGCTCTCTCGTGTGTTTCTAATACTACGCGGAACGCGTAAACAAGGAACAAAGTGCAAATAAGATCTAAAATTAAATTTTGTCATCCACCTCTGCGAGCGCACACACGCGCGCTCGCGCAGGCACTTGTCAGCGCACGCTCTCTCGTGTGTTTCTACCACAAGTAGCATATTGCGACGCATCCTCTAAAAGCGCAGCGCGCGCAGACTTTCCGAGATTTACTTCAGTCCTGCTGTATCAGAACTGTGAGCTAATTTAAGGTCGTTTTTTAATATTGCACTTTTATAGAAGAATTTGTTTAATATCTCCCGAACGGCTGAACCGATTTAGATTTAGTTTTTTTTATTTGAAAGTTGAATTAGTCGGGAGTGTTCTTAGCTATGTTTCATGAATATCGGTCCACTATGTCGGGAGTTTTTTTCAAAATTTAAATTTAAAAATATGAAAAAATGACAGAAGTAGAACTTTATAAAGACTTTTTTTTTGTTTTCTTTTTTAGGGTTCCGTAGTCAACTAGGAACCCTTATAGTTTCGCCATGTCTGTCTGTCCGTCCGTCCGTCCGTCCGCGGATAATCTCAGTAACGGTTAGCACTAGAAAGCTGAAATTTGGTACCAATATGTATATCAATCACGCCAACAAAGTGCAAAAATAAAAAATGGAAAAACATGTTTTTTTAGGGTACCCCCCCTACATGTAAAGTGGGGGCTGATATTTTTTTTCATTCTAACCCCAACGTGTGATATATTGATATTTTTTCATTCCAACCCCAACGTGTGATATATTGTTGGATAGGTATTTCAAAATTAATAAGGGTTTACTAAGATCGTTTTTTGATAATATTAATATTTTCGGAAATAATCGCTCCTAAAGGAAAAAAAAAAAGTGCGTGGCCCGACACGCTCTTGGCCCCCCCCCTCTAACTTTTGAACCATATGTTTAAAAAATATGAAAAAAATCACAAATGTAGAACTTTATAAAGACTTTCTAGGAAAATTATTTTCAACTTGATAGGTTCAGTAGTTTTTGAGAAAAATACGGAAAACTACGGAACCCTACACTGAGCGTGGCCCGACACGCTCTTGGCCGGTTTTTTAATGTCTATTTTTAAGTTTACGGTCCGCGCTTTAGTACGGGCGACCGATAACTCTTGTTGCTTTATTTAATATATTTGCTGTTTATAATGTTTTTACTGTCTTAATAGTATTAAGATAAATATTAGGTATATAGTATTAAGATAAATATTAGGAATTATATGTATATTAGGGTGGAGCGTGCTTGTATGGAGAAAACTAAAAATTAGAAATTCATAACGGAATAGGTATCGAAAGTTGCAGAAAAATTTTGAAAAAACCCCCGTCCGCGACATAGTGGACAGATTTTCATGAAACATGGCTAAGAACACTCCCGACTAACTCAGCTTTCAGACAAAAAAAACTAAATCTAAATCGGTTCATCCGTTCGGGAGCTACGATGCCACAGACAGACACACACACAGACAGACAGACAAACAGACAGACAGACAGACAGACAGACAGACAGACAGACGGACAGACAGACAGACAGACAGACGGACAGACAGACAGACAGACAGACACGTCAAACTTATAACACCCCTTCGTTTTTGCGTCGGGGGTTAAAAAATTGTGAATTGTAGATTATTTCTGGTATCAAATTTAAAATTAGGTACTACTTTTAGCTCTCTAGCAGCCGTAAAAGCTAAAAAAAAAAACCGGCCAAGAGCGTGTCGGGCCACGTTCAGTATAGGGTTCCGTAGTTTTTCGTATTTTTCTCAAAAACTACTGAACCTATCAAGTTCAAAACAATTTTCCTAGAAAGTCTTTACAAAGTTCTACTTTGGTGATTTTTTTCATATTTTTTAAACATATGGTTCAAAAGTTAGAGGGGGGGGGACGCACTTTTTTTTCCTTTAAGAGCGATTATTTCCGAAAGTATTAACATTATCAAAAAATGATTTTAGTAAACCCTTATTTATTTTTAAATACCTATCCAACAATATATCACACGTTGGGGTTGGAATGAAAAAAAATATCAGCCCCCACTTTGCATGTAGGGGGGGTACCCTAATAAAAAAAAAATTCCCATTTTTTATTTTTGCACTTTGTTGGCGTGATTGATATACATATTGGTACCAAATTTCAGCTTTCTAGTGCTAACGGTTACTGAGATTATCCGCGGACGGACGGACGGACGGACGGACGGACGGACGGACGGACGGACGGACGGACGGACAGACAGACATGGCGAAACTATAAAGGGTTCCTAGTTGACTACGGAACCCTAAAAAAGGTTAAATTAACAAATAAATTAAATATGTCTGAAGTCAATATTTATTTTTTATTATTAATTTATGATATAAAAACTTTTTTAACAAAAAATAAAACCGCCTTCAAAAATAAGCGCGTTACAAAACACGGAGAAACTAAAAAGCAAAAAATAATAAACCTTTGAATTCAGATTTCTTATCGTATTGCAATAATCTAAACATCCAAATTATAAACAAATCAATTATTTTTGCAGTCGGTACCAGACCTGTTCGTCGCCTTGCTATTGCCTGTTTGCCCCACCCAACCATACGCAGGCTGGCACCGACTCCGAATGGATGAACCGATTTAGATTTAGTTTTTTTTAGGGTTCCGTAGTCAACTAGGAACCCTTATAGTTTCGCCATGTCTGTCTGTCCGTCCGTCCGTCCGTCCGTCCGTCCGTCCGTCCGCGGATAATCTCAGTAACCGTAAGCACTAGAAAGCTGAAATTTGGTACCAATATGTATATCAATCACGCCAACAAAGTGCAAAAATAAAAATTGGAAAAAAATGTTTTATTAGGGTACCCCCCCTACATGCAAAGTGGGGGCTGATATTTTTTTTCATTCCAACCCCAACGTGTGATATATTGTTGGATAGGTATTTAAAAATGAATAAGGGTTTACTAAGATCGTTTTTTGATAATATTAATATTTTCGGAAACAATCGCTCCTAAAGGAAAAAAAAGTGCGTCCCCCCCCCTCTAACTTTTGAACCATATGTTTAAAAAATATGAAAAAAATCACAAAAGTAGAACTTTATAAAGACTTTCTAGGAAAATTGTTTTGAACTTGATAGGTTTAGTAGTTTTTGAGAAAAATACGGAAAACTACGGAACCCTACACTGAGCGTGGCCCGACACGCTCTTGGCCGGTTTTTGTCTGAAAGCTGAGTTAGTCGGGAGTGTTCTTAGCCATGTTTCATGAAAATCGGTCTACTATGTCGCAGTCGGGGGTTTTTTCAAAATGTTAATTTTGTGGTTAGGTTATTAACTCAATAATCAAGTTATCATACGAAATACGATAAACGAAGTAACAAGTACACTATATTTTTTGGGTTGTGTTTTATATGAAAGGACATCTTTAGATATAAATAAAATGCTTTGGGTTTTTGCAGTTTTCTTGATTTTTCCTATTTTTACATAATGACCAAAAGTGACATTTTACGCGTAAAGGAAAATAAAGTGCGTCCCCCCCCTCTAACTTTTGAACCATATGTTTAAAAAATATGAAAAAAATCACAAAAGTAGAACTTTATAAAGACTTTCTAGGAAAATTGTTTTGAACTTGATAGGTTCAGTAGTTTTTGAGAAAAATACGGAAAACTACGGAACCCTACACTGAGCGTGGCCCGACACGCTCTTGGCCGGTTTTTATTCTTTAAAAACAGATAGCAAAATCGCATTTTATCCACAAGAGTGCAAAGAATATTTGAAATCCGAACGTGTCATTAGTTACTTTTTTAACCGACTTCCAAAAAGGAGGAGGTTCTCAATTCGACTGAATGTTTTTAACTGACTTCAATAAATTAACTTTTTAACAAAAAATAAAACCGCCTTCAAAAAAAGCGTGTTACAAAACACGGAGAAACTAAAAAGCCAAAAATAATAAACCTTCGAATTCAGATTTCTTATCGGATTGCAATAATCTAAACATCCAAATTATAAACAAATCAATTATTTTTGTAGTCGGTACCAGACCTGTTTGTCGCCTTGCTATTACCTGTTTGCCCCACCCAACCATACGCAGGCTGGCCCCGACTCCAAAAATAATTGATTTGTTTATAATTTGGATGTTTAGATTATTGCGATCCGATAAGAAATCTGAATTCGAAGGTTTATTATTTTTGGCTTTTTAGTTTCTCCGTGTTTTGTAACACGCTTTTTTTGAAGGCGGTTTTATTTTTTGTTAAAAAGTTAATTTATTTGTTGATTTTTAGTGGTTCCTAGTGATATTATATGTATCAGTCCGAATATATGTACAGTAGTGAAAGAATTATCGGATCAATAATTTAAACAGCCAGTAGCAACAGCGCCTTAAGCATGACACAATGTCTCCCCGGGACACTGCTAGCAAAACTATGACAGATTTTGAGCCTGGATAGTCGGCCATGGTGTAGTATCTCCCAGGTAATCATCAATTTTGTAGTACCCCTTTTTGAGAAGTGCACTTTTTATGTACTTCTTGAATGAAGTAAAGGGCAGATCCCATGCCTCTAAGGGTACCTTATTATAAAATGTTACACAGTTTCCCAGGAACGATTTCTTCACTTTCTGTAGACGAAACTTGGAAACCGCTAGCTTATGTTTGTTCCGTGTATTATAACTATGAATATCTGACAGTTTCTTAAAGGACTCTATATTCTTATGAGTATACATTATCACATCTAGTATGTATTGTGAAGCTACTGTAAGGATGTCTATCTCCTTAAAGCGTTCCTTCAGTGAGTCACGTGACGCCATGTTGTAGATAGATCGTATTGCCCGTTTCTGGAGAACGAAGATGGTTTGAATATCTGCTGCTTTTCCCCAGGCCAATATGCCGTAAGACATAACACTATGAAAGTAACTGAAATAAACTAGGCGAGCTGTCTCCACATCAGTTAATTGCCTAATTCTCCTTACGGCATACGCGGCAGAGCTCAACCTTTTTGCTAGGGCAGATATATGAGGACCCCATTGCAGATTGCAATCTAAAGTAAGACCAAGAAAGAGCGTATTCTCGACAAGGTCCAGGTTTTCGCCATTCAGCGTGATGGTAGTATCTGTCTTCCTTACATTGGGTAAAGATAATTTAACACATTTCGTCTTCTTGGCATTAAGGAGCAAGTTATTTGCTGTAAACCATTCTAGTACCTCCTTCAAAGTTTCATTCACATGGCTATAGTCACTCAGTTGCCTATCAACTTTGAAAATTAGTGAAGTATCATCAGCAAATAAGACTATCTCACATTTGTTCTTTACAAGACATGGCAAATCATTTATATACACAAGGAAAAGAAAAGGTCCCAGAATAGAACCCTGTGGTACTCCAAGCTTTACAGTTGTACCGTTAGATTCAGTACCATTTACAACCACTTTCTGGGTTCTTTCGTTTAAGTAAGATTCAACAAGCTGTAAAGCTTTAGAGGATAGACCGTAGTGCTTCAGCTTGTGTAGTAGTGTGTCGTGCTCCACACAATCGAAAGCTTTGGAGAGATCGCAGAAAATACCGATAGCATCTAACGAGAGTTCCCAGGCATCGTATATGTGCTTGATTAGCACAGAGGCAGCATCTGTCGTCGAACGACCTCGTGTAAAACCAAATTGCTGATGCTGAAGTAATCCATTCGTGATAAAATGTCGAAGCAACTGGTTCAATATAATTTTCTCAAACACTTTGCTGAGAACGGGAAGTATGGAAATTGGTCTAAAATTTCCAAGGTCATCCTTGCTGCCTGATTTAAACAGAGGAATAACCTTACTATACTTCATCAGATTGGGAAACACACATTCCCTAACACAAGCGTTAAACACATCGGCTAGATAAGGTGCCACGACGTCAATAATTGAATACACGACTTTCACAGATATCCCCCAAATGTCCTCACTGTTTTTAACTTTTAAGAACTTGAAAGTTTTAATAATCTCTTCGGGGTCAGTAAATTGGAAATATAATTCCATGCTGCATTTCTTAACATTGTAATTGTCCAAGTAGAGACCTGCCTTAACTACAGAGGAGTTTAAATTCCGTGTAGTATCAGTGGCTATGTTGGTGAAAAAGTGTTGAAAGGCGCCAGCAACATCGTCGTCTGCAGACAATACTTGGTCTTGAACTTTTAGTGTGTAATGGCCATCACGGGGTTTCGTCTTCCCGGTTTCAGCGTTTATCATATTCCAGGTAGCTTTTATTTTATTGTCTGCCGACCTGACCTTCTTGCTTAAGAATGCAGACTTAGCCGCGGCGCAAACTTTCTTAAACACTTTTGAATACCTCCTTACATATTCAGTAAAATTTTCATCATGGTTAAAATTCCTCATTTCATACAGGTCATACAATCTCTTCCTGCTTCTGTGGATACCGACGGTGGCCCAGTCACTAAACTTTGACTTCAATTGGCCTTGCTGTACAGTCTTCGTCTTAAAAATATTCTTGTGGACGTCGTGGATGACACTCGACAGTTCCCCGTATAATGTATCAGGATCTTGCTTGCTTATACCTGTCAAAGTAGGTACCTGCGATATAATAGATTCTCTAAACTTATCCATTCGGCTAGCAGTGATAGGCCTATACGTAATCGCTTGCTGTTGTTTTACAATGTTGACTTGGAAATAAGCTTTCTGACCACAGTGATCAGAGCTGAAACAACTAAAGACATCTTTCTTTTCAACTTCACAATTACAGAATATATTATCCAAACAAGTCGCCGTACTGGCTGTAATTCTTGTGGGCTCGTGGAAAAGCGGAAACAAGTCAAAAGACTGAAAAAGATTTAAGAATCTAACTGTGTGTCCATGCGTGGGATCTAGTATATTAACATTAAAGTCCCCACAAATTATTATCTTCTTACTGCTAACAAACACTCGTCTCAACGCATCTTCCATCACAGACTCAAAAACGCTAAAATCCGCCGAAGGTGGTCTGTAGACGCACATTATAAATGTGATCCTCCAATTCTATACATGATATTTCTATAGTTCGCTATAGTTTAACTATGTCATTTCTTTCTTTACATTTAAATTTATTTTTTACTATAATCAATGATCCCCCGTGAATGGCGGACTTTCTACTGAACGAGCTAATTATGTCATAATTACAGATATTAAATACTAATAATTCATATTCTTTGAGCCAGTGCTCCGTAACGCACATGACATCAATATCTTGTGATTCTAAGAAAAGAACCACCTCTAACTCTTTGCTGGAGAAGCCCTGTAGGTTTTGGTGAACTAACCTAAGCTCACGGGGCCTCTCCGCTGTCTCAGCCGTCAGTTTAAATGCTGTGGGCGGCCCGCGGGGAGGCTGCGCACGCGCCGGCGCTCGCCGCGCGGCCGGCACCGTTGCCACTGGCCGAAATGTCAAAAAACCCCGGTTCTACGTTGTAAGCTAGTAATTTTGCTGTCGTCACTTTACAATTCCGTGGTACATTCAAATAATTATCTCTTAGTCTAAAACGGTAATTATTTCTTTTATACATAATGTTCAGATCAATAAAATGGTAAGCGCTTTCGTAACAAGTCGCATTGTACAACATGGAATTTAACTCCGACACTCTAACGTTGTGCTCATGGGAAACAGAGTCGGAATACGGAAAAGAGCATAAAATAATTTTATAAATTCCATGTCGCTCAATGTCGGACAGCGTGCGTATGAGGGATCCCACGTGAGATCTCTTCACACCCACACTATCGCCGAGGTGTATAATCAGAGTGGTGCCACTGTCAAACTTGTCCCTCGCCAGGCGGCGCACGACCGATTCGACGGAGGCACCACGCAAACACACATTTGTTACACTTTGCCGGAGACATTCACCCAGCAGCACGCCGAGGCCGGCCCCGATTGCGTTCCTTGTTTGTTTATTTTTCTTTCTGACTCTTGGAGACCATATACATCTCCAAGGAAAAAAGTAGATTAAGTATACATATATTTTTTTTTCCCTTTGCTTAAGACAACAAGAGTCTTTTACAACTCTAAAGTTATTTTAGTTATTCGGTTTTTTTCTTCATGTATAATTTTTTTAGATGTACTTTGACACTTAGAGACTCTATACATCTCTAACATCTCTTATTAATAATCATAATAGCTTTGTACTTTGTATAATTTCTTGTGTTAATATTTTTTTTAGGGTTCCGTAGTCAACTAGGAACCCTTATAGTTTCGCCATGTCTGTCTGTCCGTCCGTCCGTCCGTCCGTCCGTCCGTCCGTCCGTCCGTCCGTCCGCGGATAATCTCAGTAACCGTAAGCACTAGAAAGCTGAAATTTGGTACCAATATGTATATCAATCACACCAACAAAGTGCAAAAATAAAAAATGGAAAAAAATGTTTTATTAGGGTACCCCCCCTACATGTAAAGTGGGGGCTGATATTTTTTTTCATTCCAACCCCAACGTGTGATATATTGTTGGATAGGTATTTAAAAATGAATAAGGGTTTACTAAGATCGTTTTTTGATAATATTAATATTTTCGGAAATAATCGCTCCTAAAGGAAAAAAAAGTGCGTCCCCCCCCCTCTAACTTTTGAACCGTATGTTTAAAAAATATGAAAAAAATCACAAAAGTAGAACTTTATAAAGACTTTCTAGGAAAATTGTTTTGAACTGGATAGGTTCAGTAGTTTTTGAGAAAAATACGAAAAACTACGGAACCCTACACTGAGCGTGGCCCGACACGCTCTTGGCCGGTTTTTTATGAATACTTTTGCTTATTAAATTATATCTTGTTTTTTTTAATGCATGTTAAATATAAGATGTAATGTTTTGAAAAGAAGTGGCCCGCCGAGTTTCTTGCCGGTCCCATAGTGGATACCCTCCTCCAACTGAGGGGGGACTGAAATCTTCTCGAGGCTGAGGCGTAGGGTTAGAGCCGGCGTAGTTTTATTTGACGTTCATAAGCGCATTGTAATATGCCTACTTGGAAAATAAATATTTCATTTCATTTCATTTCATTTCATTTCAGAACCCTACACTGAGCGTGGCCCGACACGCTCTTGGCCGGTTTTCTGTAAAAAATATTTCTATTTCTTTACTACTCGAGAACATCACAAATAAACAAAGTCAATTAATGAAATACTTTATTTTAGTAACAGGATAATTTTTTGGAGTTGAGGTTTTTAGGGTTCCGTAGTCAACTAGGAACCCTTATAGTTTCGCCATGTCTGTCTGTCCGTCCGTCCGTCCGTCCGTCCGTCCGTCCGTCCGTCCGCGGATAATCTCAGTAACCGTTAGCACTAGAAAGCTGAAATTTGGTACCAATATGTATATCAATCACGTCGACAAAGTGCAAAAATAAAAAATGGGAATAAATGTTTTATTAGGGTACCCCCCATACATGTAAAGTGGGGGCTGTTTTTTTTTTTTTCATTCGAACCCCAACGTGTGATATATTGTTGGATAGGTATTTAAAAATGAATAAGGGTTTACTAAGATCGTTTTTTGATAATATTAATATTTTCGGAAATAATCGCTCCTAAAGGAAAAAAAAAGTGCGTCCCCCCCCCTCTAACTTTTGAACCATATGTTCAAAAAATATGAAAAAAATCACAAAAGTAGAACTTTATAAAGACTTTCTAGGAAAATTGTTTTGAACTTGATAGGTTCAGTAGTTTTTGAGAAAAATACGGAAAACTACGGAACCCTACACTGAGCGTGGCCCGACACGCTCTTGGCCGGTTTTTTCCTTTATTGGAGCACTTCTATACATAACTATACCTGTGATGACCATGGCCAATAATACCATTAAGTGCATCGCGGAACAAAAACACCTATAAATTGGTACTGCTCCCCTCTGCCTGCCCTAAGGTTTTGAGTAGCGTAACTGCCAGAGTGCCACAGTATTAATATCAATTGAACCATCTTCCATGTTGACTGAATACCATACGGGTTTGTTCGGAAATATTGATTTCAATCATAGCTTCCGTCATCTTCCTGAAACCAAAAACTGCTTTGAGCAATATAATCATCTCAATTGTAAATAGTACAAAATGATGGCCAAAAATAACTCATTACCTTATTTGATTTGTTCACTGGTTTATCTTTTTATTCAATTTTAGCTAATCTTGAATTTCACGTAATATTATAAATTAATGCAATATGTTAGTCATAATTTTATTTAAAACTGCAAATATAATCCTGAAAATTCCGTGTGATTTTTGTATAACTTGACAGAAATGTCACGTTAGAATGACTTGG
Organism: Leguminivora glycinivorella; assembly: GCF_023078275.1. Lineage (NCBI taxonomy): Eukaryota > Metazoa > Arthropoda > Insecta > Lepidoptera > Tortricidae > Leguminivora > Leguminivora glycinivorella. The sequence continues at coordinate 3,439,002 of NC_062997.1, read as the reverse complement.
CCTATGGTTTGAGGCCTACTACCGAATACCGAAGTTATCGAAATGTGGACATGCGTCTCTTTTATTCTTATCAGTATAAAGTGAAAGAGGAAGAATCCCTCAGTGCGTATGTTTCGAAATTTGCAGTAGACCCTATATTGACAGATTTCGATAAGTAAATTACATTTACTTATGATTTTAGTTCCATCGCGTAAACACCAGAGGCGTAGCAATCGCCTATAGTTCTTTCTCCGTTTATTGATAAACTTAGAAAGGGATAGAAGCAGCGTCTTTGGCGTGAAGTTAGGCACAATATATTGTAAACAAACGTAAACTCACTTACTTTCTGAGTAAAGTAATACGGCTCTCACTTGGGCAGCCCATGGTAACGGTACAGGTAGACGTGTGAAAACAGGATGTCAGTGATATTATGATCACTCAGTCATTTAAAATTAATTGCAACTATTTTATTACGTCTAATTAGATTTACAAAATGTATATTTGGCAACGAGTAGGTGTAAAGATTTAATGAAATGTCACTAGTATAATTGAAATTAACATTAGGTATTGAATGAAGAAAGAATACAGGCAACAAGAGCTAATTAAGAATATAATAAGTTATATAGATAAGATCTTCTGATATCAGTTAACATTTAAAAATTATGCAACAAATAGTCATTTATACTGTAGAAGCAGTTATCAATTAATATGTGATACAATGTCTTTTTGTACTTGTTAATAGGCAATGTTTTTATTTCAGCTGGTATTTTATTAAATATATTAATGCACATGCAATACGCGCTTTAGTTCCTAAGTGCTAACTTACTGGTAGTTGGCAGTGCTAACCTTTGTAGACGATGAGCTCGGGGCGGGCGAAGTTGTCCTCGAGAGCGCGCATCACCTCCTCCGGGTCCTCCGTGGACATCAGCAGCGCCGCGACGGCGTCCCGGGCGGGGCCGTGGAGCGCATTGTGGAGCCGATTTATGTTGTCTAGAGGAGAAAAGTTATTTTTAGTTACGTTATATATACGTTTGAATTGTAACCATTGCAGCGTGTTACCAAAAACCGGCCAAGAGCGTGTCGGGCCACGCTCAGTGTAGGGTTCCGTAGTTTTCCGTATTTTTCTCAAAAACTACTGAACCTATCAAGTTCAAAACAATTTTCCTAGAAAGTATTTATAAAGTTCTACTTTTGTGATTTTTTTCATATTTTTTAAACATATGGTTCAAAAGTTAGAGGGGGGGGGGGACCCACTTTTTTTCCTTTAGGAGCGATTATTTCCGAAAATATTAATATTATCAAAAAACGATCTTAGTAAACCCTTATTCATTTTTGAATACCTATCCAACAATATATCACACGTTGGGGTTGGAATAAAAAAAAAATATCAGCCCCCACTTTACATGTAGGGGGGTTACCCTAATAAAACATTTTTCAATTTTTTATTTTTGCACTTTGTTGGCGTAATTGATATACATATTGGTACCAAATTTCAGCTTTCTAGTCCTAACGGTTACTGAGATTATCCGCGGACGGACGGACGGACGGACGGACGGACGGACGGACGGACAGACAGACATGGCGAAACTATAAGGGTTCCTAGTTGACTACGGAACCCTAAAAATTGAGGTAATTCCAGTTTCTTTACACTGGAAGCTGAAGCGAGAGCCTTCGCTGCGGCCGCGGTGTCGGCTACCGCTTGCAGGAGAACAGGTTGGCCAAGCTCCGTGGGGAAGAGCGGGGCGTATAGCCGGCCGCCTCGGACGCTTTGGTGGCATTTACCGGTTCTGATTGACGATGAAGGGGGTTAATAGGGAATGCAGATACCCGAGTGGCCATCGGTGATGGTACTGTATGGCCGGGAGATGGACCTAAGAGAGGTTCGCATCCTACTGCCGGTTCCGATTGACGATTAAGGAGGTTCATAGGGAATGCAGGTACCCGAGTGGCCATCGGTGGTGGTACCGTATGGCCGGGAGATGGACCTGAGAGAGGTTCGCATCCTACTGCAGGGATGTCCCTATCACCACAATTGTCATTGAACGGAATGTCCCTATCACCACAATTGTCATTGAATGGATGGTTTTCAACCCATTTTTAGGGTTCCGTAGTCAACTAGGAACCCTTATAGTTTCGCCATGTCTGTCTGTCTGTCCGTCCGTCCGTCCGTCCGTCCGTCCGTCCGTCCGTCCGTCCGTCCGTCCGTCCGTCCGCGGATAATCTCAGTAACCGTTAGCACTAGAAAGCTGAAATTTGCTACCAATATGTATATCAATCACGCCAACAAAGTGCAAAAATAAAAAAAAAAAAAAATGTTTTATTAGGGTACCCCCCCTACATGTAAAGTGGGGGCTGATATTTTTTTTCATTCCAACCCCAACGTGTGATATATTGTTGGATAGGTATTTAAAAATGAATAAGGGTTTACTAAGATTGTTTTTTGATATTATTAACAGTTTCGGAAATAATCGCTCCTAAATGAAAAAAAAGTGCGTCCCCCCCCCTCTAACTTTTGAACCATATATTTAAAACCGGCCAAGAGCGTGTCGGGCCACGCTCAGTGTAGGGTTCCGTAGATTTCAGTATTTTTCTCAGAAACTACTGAACCTATCAAGTTCAAAACAATTTTCCTAGAAAGTCTTTATAAAGTTCTACTTTTGTGATTTTTTTCATATTTTTTAAACATATGGTTCAAAAGTTAGAGGGGGGGGACGCACTTTTTTTTTTCTTTAGGAGCGATTATTTCCGAAAATATTAATATTATCAAAAAACGATCTTAGTAAACCCTTATTCATTTTTAAATACCTATCCAACAATATATCACATGTTGGGGTTAGAATGAAAAAAAATATCAGCCCCCACTTTACATGTAGGGGGGGTACCCTAATAAAACATTTTTTCCATTTTTAGGGTTCCGTAGTCAACTAGGAACCCTTATAGTTTCGCCATGTCTGTCTGTCCGTCCGTCCGTCCGTCCGTCCGTCCGTCCGTCCGCGGATAATCTCAGTAACCGTTAGCACTAGAAAGCTGAAATTTGGTACCAATATGTATATCAATCACGCCAACAAAGTGCAAAAATAAAAATGGAAAAAAATGTTTTATTAGGGTACCCCCCCCTACATGTAAAGTGGGGGCTGATATTTTTTTTCATTGCAACCCCAACGTGTGATATATTGTTGGATAGGTATTAAAAAATGAATAAGGGTTTACTAAGATCGCTTTTTGATAATATTAATATTTTCGTGAATAATCGCTCCTTTCGTCCCCCCCCTCTAACTTTTGAACCATATGTTTAAAAAATATGAAAAAAATGACAAAAGTAGCTTTCTAGGAAAATTGTTTTGAACTTGATAAAGTTTTTGAGAAAAATAAAAAACTACGGTGAGCGTGGCCCGACACGCTCCCCCCTCTAACTTTTGAACCATATGAGATTTTAAAAAAGTTATGAAAAAAATCACAAAAGTAGAACATTATAAAGACTTTCTAGGAAAATTGTTTTGAACTTGATAGGTTTAGTAGTTTTTGAGAAAAATAAGGAAAACTACGGAACCCTACACTGAGCGTGGCCCGACACGCTCTTGGCCGGTTTTTTTGTTCTATTCACGCTCACCTGATCTGAACGGCTACGACCTGCGCAGCTACTCCCTGCCTCGGCATCAATAGCTTGGAGTTCAGCTTGCAGCTCACACTCTTCGACCTGCCGTTGCAGCTCCGCAAGTTGAAGTTCTCGTTCGCGCTCCCGCGCGGCCAGCGCTTCCTCGCGCTCGCGCTCCCGCTGGGCGAGCACCTGCTCACGGTCGCGCTCGTGGGCGGCGAGCTGCTGCTCTCGTTCCAGGCGGCGGCGCAGAGCGATTGCTTCAGCTGCAGCTTTTTGTGCTTTTACGGTCGCCGAAGAACGAGAAGATTTGCTTTTGCTTTGCGCCGTGTGAACGCTAGGTGCCCTGTCGCCTTGCGGAACAGAGCTGTGAGGCTGTGGAGGTGCTAAAACGGCGTCGGGATTAGCCGACATTATTTTACTTTTGTCACGGGTGATCATACGATGAGAACTACGTGAATTTATGAATGTAAATAATGAAACAAAATGAAATGTAAACACGTAAACGGAACTGTCAGAAACTAAATAGGCACTAAATAAATGGGGCGAATGACCAATGAAAAAGACGGAGTAGTTTCATAACTAGCAAATTGTGAGCGAACTAGTTTCATAAGTAGCAAATTGTGAGGAAAGAGATGTCCAAGAACTTTGAGGTGGATAGCCGCGGATCAAAAGGAGGTAACGACGGAAAGGTGTCCAGCTTGCTGGACAAGGCCGAGCCATCCGCGACCATCGACCGTGTGGATAGGGAATGCAGATACCCAAGTGGCCATCGGTGGTTGTACCGTATGGCCGGGAGATGGACCTAAGAAAGGTTCGCATCCTACTGCAGGGATGGCCCTATCAACACGATTATCATGCACCGTGTCCGAGCACATCACTTTAATCTGAGCGAAATCACCAAATTATGAAAGAAGGGAAAGAGACGTCCATGGAAACTTGAGGTGGATAGCCACGGATATAAAGGAGGCAACGACGAAAAAGTGTTCAGCTTGCTGAACAAGGCCGAGCCCAGTCCGAGACCATCATGCACCGCGTCCAAGTACGTCACTTTTGCCTGATTCGCCAATTGCTTGATTAGAAAGTATAATGTTTCTAATCTGACTTACTTTCATGTTTAATCACGTACTCACGCAGAATCACCATAGCGCATCATGGGGTAAATTTTGAATACATTTGAATACATTTAAATAGGTATTTAAAATGCTATAAAAATAAATATTTACAAAATAAATTGTAAAACAATGTAAAAAAATTGCCACTCACAATCAATGACAATTTATAACTAAACAAAAAACATATGCCAAATTGACAGGCAAATCCATACTACATATTTCAATTCTGCAAAGAGTTTGGAACAATGTGGTTAAAAAATATGAAAAAAATCACAAAAGTAGAACTTTATAAAGACTTTCTAGGAAAATTATTTTGAACTTGATAGGTTCAGTAGTTTTTGAGAAAAATACGGAAAACTACGGAACCCTACACTGAGCGTGGCCCGACACTCTCTTGGCCGGTTTTTTTTCTTAAAAATTATTTAGACAGTTGATGTCGTAATGGCAAATGACGCCACACACCCATCATCTAGAGTTTTCTACTATCTATGTTTTGTTCTATGTCTATGACAGCACCCTACTATTTAAAGTTAATCAAAGAAATGTCAACAATGTTGACAGAAAAAGTCTGAACTATGGGCTGTTAGGTCATCGAAATTCTAAATTAAATATCAAAATTTTCTGTTTATGTAAAATTTTAAGTGGTCCCTTCGTGAAATTGTTTAATTTTAAATAAATAAATTTATTACTTATTGCAAAAACCTTCATACAACATAAAAATAAGAAGTACAAATAGTGATGGTAATTTGAATAAAAAGAAGTTATGTTATGATTAAATGCTTTTAGTTAATACCTAAGTCCATGAAATTTAGAGTAATCTTATTTTATAACGAAAAATGAGGCACTACAATGAAATGATAAATCAAGAAATGAAATACACCAGTTCAACTTATTAACAGAACCATTTTGTTTTGTTCTGTACATCATTGAGCATTCTTCTTCGTATATTTAAGGTAAGCTATTTAAGTACATTTTTCTACTCCCGAACTGTTATTCGTCATTTAGGTACAGGTTCGTGCATAGATCTTTAAAACCCTACATAAAAGTCTATTCCCCAAAGCCAGCGTCCGCTGGCTTTCCGCGCATGCGCGCAGTATCGAAAAAACTGAAAACGCATTGTTTGGCTCTGTAACCATGGCAACGCATTGTTATAACGATACTGCGCGCGTGCGCGGAAGGGCTTTGGGCAGCTGAGCTTACAGTGCAAACCTTTGCGTCAAAATACAGGAAACCGTGTGAATTTCACAAAAGTTATTCAAGAAAACTAACCCTGTCGCTCGCACTCCCCCGCGCCGCCGCATCCCCCGGCGCCCCGCGCACCCACGCTATATCCCTTAAATGCTACCTAACAATACTTTAAGAGCTATACCGTATGCGCGGGTGCGCGGGACGCCGGGCGGGGGCGGGCATCTTTTATGTATGGTTTTAACGGTCTATGCACGACCCTGTAAATGACGAATAACAGTTCGGGAGTAGAAAAAGTATCGTATGCAACGGTGTTTAACTGAGTCAAAAAATACTCGTGGCGTCTTTATTAACAATTTTCGGCTTTTAGTTTCGCCATGTCTGTCTGTCCGTCCGTCCGTCCGCGGATAATCTCAGTAACCGTTAGCACTCGAAAGCTGAAATTTGGTACCAATATGTATATCAATCACGCCAACAAAGTGCAAGAAACAAAATGGAATAACACCCCGTCGTTTTTGCGTCGGGGGTTAAATATGTTTTATTATGGTTCCTACATGTAAAGTGGGGGCTGATATTTTTTTTCATTCCAACCCCAACGTCTATTATGTATAAGTGTATGTGTGTATTGTTGGAAAGGTATTTAATAATTTTTAAGAAAAAAAAACCGCCTTCGTTTGGGCTTCTGGTGATAAATACTTTCAAATGTTGGATTATGTTATCAATTCGTCTGTATATTTTTTAATGTTTGCTATTCGATATCTCCGTCATTTCTGAACCAATTTTGAAATTTGGATGATTCTGAAGTACTTACAGATGAGAATGATTATCAGAACGGAACTCTAACCAGGGGCGGCTCACTCTCCATCAGCAGATCCATTGCATCAAATGTCACTGTTCTGGACGTAAGTGCATGCTGTTCTTATAAAAATACCAAAGTCACTATAAGTGTTCCGTTCAGATTTGAGGAGTTCCGTTCTGACCATCATCAGCAGTTCCACTGCACCAAATGTCACTGTTCTGGACGTAAGTGCATGCTGTTCTTATAAAAAAACCAAAGTAACTATAAGTGTGCCGTTCAGATTTGAGGAGTTCCATTCTGACCATCATCAGGAGTTCCACTGCACCAAATGTTACTGTTCCGTACGTAAATGCATGCTGTTCCTTTAAAAACACAAAAATCACTATATGTATGCCTTTCAGATTTGAGAAGTTCCCTCGACTTCTCCAGGATCTCATCATCAAAACTGGGTTCTGAGAAAAATGGGACCAATCTGTATGCATATACAGTGTAAACTCCATGTAACGTCACTCGATTTAACGGCACACTCTCTAAAGCGTCGAAACCAATTGACTTTGGTTGGTTTAGCTTGTCTACCATACAATGATACACTCTACATAGCATCACACCCACTCTCAATAACGGCATTAACGGCAACAATTAAGTAATAAAAAGTACCTTTAAAGTTGCTAAAATTAGTAAAAACTGCGCAGCTGTGTACGTTCTTTTGTCGCTTTGTTATCCTAGCCGGCAATAAACTCGACGTCGGCATCAAGCGTCCCGAACTTTCTAAAAATTGGTTCTTTTGTTTACAAATTGGGATTGCTTCCATGTGTAGGCCGTTTTTGACCATGACTAACGTATATTACTACTAACACTATTCTGAAATAAACTTTTTCTTTTTCTAATTCCGATTTTTCTTCTCTCCACTTAACGGCAACTCTCTATAACGCCATAATATGCACAGTCCCTTCAGTGCCGTCATATAGAGTTTACACTGTACATTCAATCAAAAAAAAATTTTTTCGAAATCGGTTCAGTAACGACGGAGATATCGAGGAACAAACATTTAAAAAAAATAAAATAAAAAATACAGACGAATTGAGAACCCCTTCCCTTGAGATTTGGAAGGCGGTTAAAAATGAATAAGGGTTTACTAAAATTGTTTTTTGATAATATTAATATTTTCGGAAATAATCGCTCCTAAAGGGAAAAAAAGTGTGTGTCCCCCCCCCCTCTAACTTTTGAACCATATGTTTAAAAAAATATGACAAATATCACAAAAGTAGAACTTTATAAAAACTTTCTAGGAAAATTGTTTTGAATTTGATAGGTTGAGTAGTTTTTGAGAAAAATACGGAAAACTACGGAACCCTACACTGAGCGTGGCCCGACACGCTCTTAACCGGTTTTTTTTCTTAAAAATTATGATTAAATAGCGCCTACGTGCTCTTTGATTCAAATAACAAGTTATATAGTCAAATAAAAATATTTTGTTAAGTGTAATATTATTCAGTTCTCTCAAGACAAACAGTAATATAGGTATACTAAAAACTACTATTTTCGAGCCAGTGTTCATAATTTATGGAAATTTAGGAAATTGTGGTCAAAATTAAGGGACATTATTTTTTTGTTTTGGGGTATATATCAGCTTCATGATCCTTATATTGCCAGTTATAAAAAATACCCACTGTAATGCCACACCTCGGATACTGGCGATCAAATATACGAATGAGGCGCGTTCCTAGCACAGTCTAAGCTCGTGTCAGGAGAACGCGTACTATGCTTTTATTAAGTGAAATATGACAGGTCTGACTGTGAGGTAACCGAGAGGGGGGTGGGCGGCACTTTAAGCGTGGAGCGGGAGTGGCCATACTGTACGATAGAGTAGTAGTAAACGCTTTATTGCAAAGAACAAATTACAAGTACAGTGAATAATTATAATGGTTATGTATTATGTACAAAGGCGAGCTTATCCCTTTAAGGGATCTCTTCCAGCTAACCTTAGAATAACTGAGAGAGGAAGATAGGAAATGGTAGACAAACACAACTAAAGTGCATCGGCATATATACAAAGTACCTATTAACATATCTTTACACATAATATACATCTCTAGATAAATGATAGTACACTTTATTATACTGTGGTATTGCTGTAACTAAAGACTACTAGAATGACTATTTTCCCCGCACTAGCTCGGAAACACGTGTTTTGTCCTTTAATACCAGCGGTCAAAAACGTATTTTATCCACTAGTGGGTAAAGTAATTGAATAAAGTCAAATTAACTGCTTTAATAGTTATTTGTTATACAAGGGGGAAAAGTTTCATTTTAACGCCGAGTGTGGAATTGAAAAACGAGCAAGTGAAAGGATTCTATAGTTGAACCACGAGCGAAGCGAGTGGTTCGAGAATAGAATCCTGAACTTGCGAGATTTTTAACACACGAGAAGTAAAATACATTTGCACCCGAGTGTAACACAAAACTTTTCCCCTCACTACAGCGAGGAAACTACAACGCAAAAAATGCGTTTATCACTGCTTCCAGTAGTTCCACAGGCGGTAAATCATCTAAATTACTAGATTCACTTACTTTTGTCAATTTTAAAGCAATTAATCTGACTTTATTCAAGGTCGAATTACTTTACCCACTAGTGGATAAAATGCGTTTTTACCCGCTGATATTAAAGGACAAAACACGTGTTTCCGAGCTAGTGAGGGGAAAAATTGATAAAAGTAGGTGAATCTAATAATAAAGATGATTTACCACCTGTGGAACTACTGGAAGCAGTGATAAACGCATTTTTTGCCTTGTAGTTTCCTCGCTATAGTGAGGCTTCGCTCGTGGTTCAACTTTTACTTGCTCGTTTTTCAATTCCACACTCGACGTTAAAATACAACTTTGCCCCCTTGTATAACAAATAACTATTCTAACAGGCAAGAAGATGCCGCTGACCATTCCTTCTAACATGACCATGTCCATCGAGGCTCATCGGAAATGGCTGCAAGTTGTCCAGGAAACACAGTATTTGATAGAAAAGGACGAAGAATTACAAGTAAGAAAGTAGTTAATGACGCGAAGCATGGAAAATATTTCGAATAGGTAGTTGAAATTTCTCTCCACTGGGGATTTCTCCCTGAACCTTAGATATTTGCTAATAACCTAACCACAAAATTAAAAAAACCCCCGACCGCGACATAGTGGACCGATGTTCATGAAACACTCCCGACTAACTAAACTTTCAAACAAAAAAACGAAATCAAAATCGGTGCATCCGTTCGGGAGCTACGATGCCACAAACAGACACACACACAGACAGATAGACAAACAGACAGACAGACACGTCAAACTTATAACACCCCGTCGTTTTTGCGTCGGGGGTTAAAAACTTCGATAGTAAACTTCCAGCAACTGGCTAGCGTTCAATACCTAACCAACATTTGTTAAAAATGAATTCTCCTTAACTATTTGACGACCGGCCTGGCCTATCGGGTAGTGACCCTGCCTGCTAAACCGCGGTCCCGGGTTCGAATCCCGCTAAGGGCCTTTATTTGTGTGCTGAGCACAGATATTTGTTCCTGAGTCATGGATGTTTTCTATGTATAAACTTACTTGTATAATAGATACGTAAGATGACATGTAATTATATATTATCAATAAATTATGAGTATGAGTATGAGTATATAAGTATTTGTATATTATATAATTACTTAGTTTATTTTTATTTTAAAGATAAACATGTCAAAACAAAAGCCTTAACTAAAAATAATTACAATTAGTAATTAGTCAATACCGCTCCGCACCGCCTCCGGTGCAAAAGTGCCCATAATGCTTGCGGCATTACCCCGTTGGATCGCTATGGCCAGCCTTTGCACCAGAAACGATTCGGAGCGCGGGTCTTCTCCCTTTAACCTAAGTCGACGGCCCACGTCACGCACAAAATGCTTCGCGTCCGCGCCCCAGCAGCCCGCCGTCTCCACCGCAAAAGGAACAAAAAAGTACCCCGGACCCAAGGGCGCATATTTCTGCCGCTTTGACGCCGCCTGGAATTCCGCCGCAGCCCCAGCGCTGCGGGTTGTGCGCCCAATGTGAGAAGCGGCAGGTGTTCACACACGTAGCGTCCCACACCAAACACCGCCCCCTCTCCCACGGGATCAAAGTCAGGCCATCGGGGCGCTTGCCATCCGTGCGGCTAAGACCCGGCGGCTCAAGGATGGACGGTACACCAGCCGACTTTAGTGCCCTCTGGACGATGTCGTTGAGAGCATGGTGACGCGGATGCCTGCCCGTACAGCGACGGCAACTCAAAGCATGATGTCCGCTAGCCTCCACCATGGAACCGCAAATGCATAAATGTGGTTGACATACATCGCAGCCCAAGCGGAGAGCAACGGACACCCGCAAAGAGTCACCGTCGAGCAAGGTACCTAATTGAGGCGAAGGTAGCGCGTGTAACCATGCCCCTGACTCTGGCTCTGATACAGCCAAAAGCCTAACCCGGTCAACACCCACAGAACCATCGACAAGACCGCCAAGCACAGCTCTGCAGCCCACATCATCCCACGCCCGTTGCACTTTGGGATTTTCTGGCACGGTGGCACCAGGATTTAGGGCCAGCCATTCCCTTAATTTATATATGTAGTACCCACAACACAAGCCTTCTTTAGCTTACCGTGGGACTCAGTAAATCTGTGTAAGAATGTCTTATAATATTTATTTATTTATTTTATAGAGCTCGATACTAGGTGGCAACTGTGTCTCGTCTGCCAAAAAAATAATATTAGAACAGTTTACAACTTATATTACAAGCAGAAGGAATTGAAAACAGAATACTGATTAATTGAAATATTGCTAAAAATTGGTGAGCATTAAGACTTTTCGTTCGTCGCGACATCTATTGACAAGTAGCAGTACTGATAATTTAGGCTAGTTGACGCGTGATTGTCGCTAGATGTCACTTAACTATGCCTATACAAATAACCCGCATTTACTGGTGTATGGAGTTGCAACTCTTCCCTTAGTTATTCCTCTATGGTTTTTCAGAAAAAAGCCGCAGAAGGCCTACGCCTGAAGGAGCGCAGCATCCCGCCAGAAGTGTTAGGCGGGCTGTACGCGAAGTATTGCAGCCTTGCCAATCGAATGTACCAGGCTTACCTGGACAGTGTGCAAATACAGCGCGCGCCGTACATTGAGGACATCGTCCGGGTCGTCATGAGACGGTGGCTTTCTTTTTACCTCCCTACACAAAAACGACGCGGTGTTATAAGTTTGACGTGTCTGCCTGTTGACGTGTCTGTGGCATCGTAGCTCCCGAATGGATGGACTGATTTAGATTTAGTTCTTTTTGTTAGAAAGCTGAATTAGTCAGCACGTCAGCAGTGTTCTTCGATTCGAAGTCGGTCCACTATGCTGGGTCTTTTTCAAAATTTAAATTTGTATTCAGCAGAGTGGGTGAAGGTTTTGTATGGCGTCAACGCCAAATACATAATATGAGATGCCGGAAGTTCTTGATCTGAATAGTGTCTAGTTACAGCGCGCTCCGTACATTAGGATATCTTCCGAGTTGTCATGAGATGGTAGCTTTCTTTCCTTAGTTTAACGGTGGGTGATTTTCTATGACGCTAGAGACAAATATATCATCGAATATAACAGAAGTACTAATTATATGTAACAATTTTAAGACATAACAACAATATAGATCAATAACTACAAATTTAGAAATTTCACTTTGACAATAATCCTCTATATATTCATTCTCTTTGACCTGAGTAAATAAATGGAAGAAGAATCATCATCCTCCTTGCGTTATCCCTGCATTTGCCACGGCTCATGAGAGCCTGGGGTCCGCTTTGACAACTAATCCCAAGATTTGGCGTAGGCACTAGTTTTTACGAAAGCGACTGCCATCTGACCTTCCAACCCGAAGGGTAAACAACTAGACTTTATCGGAATTAGTCCGGAAGAAGAATATGGTATGATATTATGCTGCTTTTTGTCTTAAGCAGAGTTGGTAAAAAAACCATTCCGCTCGTTCTGGCAGATTAAGGGACTTCAGCTTGTAATGGGCCAGGGCCCCGTTTCTCAAAACTGAAAGTTACAAGTTACAAGCGGAAGTCTCTTTGCAACTTGTCATATTAGACATTGACAACCGCTTGTAAATATTAACTTGTAGCTTCGAGAAATGGGCCCCAGGTCTTTAAGGATTAAGTGAACGTCAAAATCTCATCGAAGTTTGACGTTTGGAACAACGCTATTTTCGGCGACGCTGTCAAAATCGTTGCCACCTTCAATTGGACTGACTATATGTATGTTCTCAGGTTATATGAGCTCCGAAACGAGCTGGTCCTCCTCATAGTGAATGACTACATTTACGTGGACTCGGCTCTGACCCAGCAGCATCTCACGCCGCAAGATATCGAGGTAAGGACGATTAGGATCATCAAGGTCTTCGAGACTCCAACTCGGACTCCTATGCTGTATCCTTTTAAGTTCCAGAATTGCACAAGTACAATAGTTATTTTCCCCTCACTAGCTCGGAAACACGTGTTTTGTTCTTTAATATCAGCGGGTAAAAACGCATTTTATCCACTAGTGGGTAAAGTAATTTGACCTTGAATAAAGTCAAATTAACTGGTTTAAAATTGACAAAAGTAGGTGAATCTAGTAATAAAGATGATTTACCACCTGTGGAACTACTGGAAACAGTTATAAACGCATTTTTTTGCGTTGTAGTTTCCTCGCTGTATTGAGGGGAAAAGTTTTGTGTTACACTCGGGTGCAAATGTATTTTACTTCTCGTGTGTTAAAAAATCGCAAGTTCAGGATTCTACTTCGCTCGTGGTTCAACTATAGAATCCTTTACTTGCTCGTTTTTCAATTCCACACTCGGCGTTAAAATACAACTTTGCCCCCTTGTATAACAAATAACTATTGTTTTACAAGGGGGCAAAGTTATTGTTTAACCGCACGTGCCAATATTGAAAGCCGAGCAAGCGAAAGATTCCAATATTCAGTTCAAAAAGTGGAATCTTCAGCGTTGGGAGGGTTTCAAAGCACGAAGGCTAAACAAACTTTGCCGTCGAGTGAAACACAAAATTTTTCGCCACACCAACACGAACAAAATACTGACTATAAAACATCAAACTAAATAAAATCCATCAATCTATCCAATATTTATGATTCAAAATCATCATTTATAGGTAAATTCTATCAGCAAGCTCAAGACATCAAGTTTAAATTTGTATGAAATTACTTTGTGGATAAAATGAAATTTTGCTATCTGTTTTCGAATAGCAAAGTAAGCCTTTACCAGTTGGTGTGGTGAAAATTATATTCTAGTTTTGATCTGTTATAGAAATAAAAAAATTAAATTTAAATCGGAAAAATTGGCTAGGATCTTAAGTACGAGGATTATTCGCTATTAAAGAGACAAAGATCCTGCAGCGGTGGATGTAGATGCCACGTAATATACAGCGGAATCCACGCCGGTTCGAATAAGGCTTCCATCACAAAAGGGCTTTGTAATATTTTGATTAGTATATGTACACTGTAGGTACTACTCCGGCTATAATCATGTACTTGGTCTGGAAAGTAGCGAGGCAAGTAAGCAGAGACGTAACGTGACTATTATGGCCACAATTCCATGCATACGAGTAGTTACTTCCCATTACACTCGACGAGTGTGTGGCTAGAGTATGCGATAAAAGATAAAATTGCAAATACCATCGTACAGGTGGTAGTTCCATGTCACTTCGCGATGGAGTCACGCAAGGATTCAGTAGAAGAATTACTTCGGGCCATGTGGGAGGAGTCTATACAGAGAATGTCTGCCCCAACTATGGTAAGGATTCAACGTGTTTGGTTGAATTTAACTTTTTGAGAAGCGGAAAATGTCCTTAATCGACTACTGCCACTTGTGATTAAGTTTAGAGTAAATTGAAAAGTGGAAAAGTAATGTCATCGCTTCCTCCAATTCCAATTTGTGTGTCCAATTTGTTTTGAAGTTCTTTCTGTGTCCCCTGCCCTTTCGTTTCAATGTGCTCCACGGATCCCGAATTTGCCGATCCTTTGGAGTTTCCTTTCGGTCGCTGTCAAAGGTGTCAAGTTAGTGTCAGCCATTTCCGACAAGAACACAATTTTTTGGTGAGGGCATCTGGCATACTCTTATATTATGTCAATTCGAAGACATGTTCATGAAATAGTAATAAAATATAATACTTCTCGCTTCCCGTACTTTAGTTGAAATTGAAAATGTAATTATTTGAATATAATCTTGATCGTACAGGTACACAAATCAACCAGCGCTTTGTACAATCGTCAACTAAGCAGCGAAGAGGCCGTCGTTGGTATGATTTGGTCATTATGATTATAAATATTTAGAACCTTTATGAATGATAGTAACGTAGTAGTTTTCGAGAAGACATGCAACGTATAGTTTTTATGAAAGCTGCAATAAACTGTAAAAGTCCGATAAATAATAGTATTTTATGCAACTGGTGGTTAAATAAAAGAGGTCAAAAAAGGTGAGTGGCGTGGGTAACAATTTGAGGCGAAGCCGAAAATTGTTAATAAGGACGCCACGAGCATTTTTAGGGTTCCGTACCTCAAAAGGAAAAAACGGAACCCTTATAGGATCACTTTGTTGTCCGTCTGTCCGTCCGTCCGTCCGTCTGTCAAGACCCTTTTTCTCAGGGACGCGTGGAGGTATGAAGCTGAAATTTATATCAATGAGTAATTCTACTGGTACGGTCTACTGTCCCTTGAAGCTGTGAAAAAATCAAACTTCTAAGCCAACGCAATCAAAAGATACAGCCGTTTATGCCGCAAATTTTCGACACTTGCAAGGGAATCAAAACCTACAGGGTGCTTCCCGTGAACTCAGAATCTTGAAATTTGGTACGAAGCAACGTCTTATAGCATAGATAAAGTAAAAATTACGAAAACCATAAATTTTTAGTTACATCACATAATATATTTTTTTTTAATAATTTTAAACTTACTACCCATTTCCTCATAAACGCGTAGAGGTATTAAATTGAAATTCATGCCAAATACTCAGGTCTATAATACCTTTAAGCTGTAACAAAATCAAACTTCTATGTCAACGCAATCAAAAGAAACAGCAATTTAAGCTGCATATTTTGAAACTCGCAAGTACTCGCAAGGGAATCAAAACCTAAAGGGTACTTCCAGTCGACCTAGAATCTTGAAATTTGGCATGAAGCAACGTTTTATAGCACACATAAAGGAAAAATTCCGAAAACCTTAAATTTTTAGTTACATTACAAAATATATATTTTTTAATAAATATAAACTTATTACTTTTTTCCTCATGAACGCGTAGAGCTATCAAGTTGAAATTCATATCAAATGCAGGTTTGTACGGAACCCTCGGTGCGCGAGTCCGACTCGCACTTGGCCGGTTTTTTTGACTCAGTTAAACACCGTTGCATACAATACTTTTTCTAAGACCAAGCACTTATTTTGAAAGAAAATTATAAATTCAACAAATACCTACTTTCAGTCATCTTAGTTATCTAGTGGACCGCCTACCATTTTGAATATGAAGTTTGAGTGCAAACATGAAAATAAAACTGTCTATGGTATGGTTCTTTGAAGCCTGGCCACTAAGACGAATCGAGCCGAGTTGAATCGAGTTCTCATACATTTGAATGCGATTCGACGCGTCGCCAATGAACGCAGCAGAAAACGAAGGAGTCTCGACTCTGCGAATTGGTTTGTTAAGTTGGTAGCAATGTATTTACTGAACTTTAACAGCTATATCGTGCTACTGCTACTGAATGTTTTCAGGGTATAGACTAGATAGACTTGTCCTGACATCTTTTATGTAGGGTTTTAAAGTTCTATGCACGACCTTGTAACTCACGAATAACAGTACGGGAGTAGAAAAAATAAATAAATTACATTGTAAAATTAGAATCGGCCTCCTGGCCATTTCAAGTGCAGATCCAAGCCGTTACTACAAGAACTATTGTTTTTAACCCCCGACGCAAAAACGACGGGGTGTTATAAGTTTGACGTGTCTGTCTGTCTGTCCGTCTGTCTGTCTGTCTGTCTGTCTGTTTGTCTGTGTGTGTGTCTGTCTGTGGCATCGTAGCTCCCGAACGGATGAACCGATTTCGATTTAGTTTTTTTTTATTTGAAAGCTGTGTTAGTCGGAAGTGTTCTTAGCCATGTTACATGAAAATCGGTCCACTAGATCGCGGTCGGGGGTTTTTCAGAATTTTAATTTTGTGGTTAGGTTATAAACGTATTGAACAGTGGGCATATTTTAACACGGAAGCGAAACAGCCAAGCCGCATATTTTACCTAACGTGTAGAGTTTGTGAAGTTAGGGTTTGTAGAGTTAGAAGCTTGGCTCTACATGAGATCTGATAATTTTTTGTGAGGTCACCCATAAGGCATCGTTTTAGCGACATGAAAATGTTTTTGGTGGGTACATTTTAGTGTCAGTGGCAGGGTGTTGAAATTGGCTACGTGACCCAGAAGGGGTGGGTAGTACAAAGCCGCCCCTGGGCCATTTCTGGATTAAGTAGGACAGTATGTTTGAAACTACTAACTGAATCTTTAATGCCGGCATCAGATAGAATAATAGCACCACCGAATCTCGTCCCGTGGGTATCGAATAGGGCGACTTAAAGAACGGCGGCAGATATGCACATCAGCAATCCTCATCCGTGGTATACTTCGCGGGGTCCTTGCTCTCCAGAGTCTCGAGACCCTGTGCACGCTCTCGCCACAAAAAAACTGAATATTTTCAGGTGATTACGGGCAAGCCAAGAGACCTTACTAAAATGCCCACAACACCAACCACCAACGGTACAGCGGGGCAAATCTCGACTGGGGGACAAATGTGACTGGTCCATTTTTTCCATGTTTTACAATGTTTCCATTATTAGATAGTGTCCACCGGTTGAATATGGTAGGCGTGTTCAGTGGATACATATAGAACTCAACATCATAGTGTAATGATGGAAAAAATGGACTAGTTATAATTGCCCCCCAGTCGAGATTTGCCCCGCTGTACCTTACCCATATTCGACTGTTGCAGAGCCCGTGAAAAGCGAGTCTATTGTCATACCTGAGGAGTACATTCGAGCTGCCATCATCCAAGCGCATGAACGATATCGGTAACATCTTCTTTCATACCTTAGAGCGTTTTCACATGATTCGATCCGATATAAACATACAAAGTGTAATTTTTATAACCGGCAATTTTTTCTGACGCACTGTACCGCCGCGTAATTGGTGTCTATATCTTTTTTAACCGCCGACGCAAAAACGACGGGGTGTCGTCTGTCTGTTTGTCTGTCTGTCTGTCTGTGTGTGTGTCTGTCTGTGGCATCGTATCTCCCGAACGGATGAACCGATTTCGATTTAGTTTTTTTTGTTTGAAAGCTGAGTTAATCGGGAGTGTTCTTAGCCATGTTTCACGAAAATTGGTCTACTACATCGCGGTTGGGGTTTTTTTTCAAAATTTTAATTTTGTGGTTAGGTTATTAAATGCAGTAAAGATAATTTATCATAGGTATAGCTTGTAATACTCGTATGTGTCTATCCACCATATTGCATAACCATAAGCGCTACATATGTTTCAGACAGTATTTCATAAGAGACTACAAAGCCAAGTGCATACGGAGACGAACGTATTTTGCGGCGAACGTCGAGCCTGCCCCCGAGCCTTTGAGGATGGCGGCCGCGAATCTCGTCCAAAGAGTCTACAGGTACAGTCAACAACACAGCTGTGAATACAAAGTACCGTGGTTCTGCCGGGGAGCATGACGTTTACATTGCCGGACGAATGATTTTGTATGGATACAATTTTAATTTATAAGTAAAAGTTATCCATCATTAACAGATTGCCCGTATTAAATTTACACACTATATTATGTGCCTTATATCAGTTGTCCAGATCTCCAGTTACACCATGTATATGTAATGTAATAATATACCTAGTTGCGACTACTTAGAATCGTCCCATAAGTCTACAACTGCATAGATTTTAATAGCCCCACCTCTGCAAGGTTAAACGTCATAATTTCATCAAAGTTTGACGTATTAAAACAACATCTGCCTGACGAGGCTGTGAAAATCGTTGCAAACTTATCGCGGATTACATATATTAACGGCATAAGATTAATTTCTAGGCGCTTTATGCAAATCAAAAGGCAACGAATACAAGACCACAAGAGGGATGTTCTGTTGGGCATGGTTCCGGACCCGTGGCGGGAGGGTCAGTGGGATCTCAAGGAAGAGACTAAGAAGGTAGGGCTTTTACACGGTTACTAGCAGAGTGTAGTGTGACTGGCCCATAGATTTGGAATTATTAAACTAGATTGTGGAATCACATTTGTTGCCATACTAAATTGAACCTTATCACTGAGACAAAAAGGTGATCGTATCAGACTAGCGAAAATGGTCCACATGAGAGGGCATTGTTTGGGCTGGTGTCCCTCTCGCACGTGTGGCCAGTGTTAATGAGGTTACCATAGTAGTAGTATTTTTATCTGTTATTACCTGACTTTATAACTTCCTATATTATTTTAGTGTTATATTCAAACTAGGGTTTCGATATATTTCAAAGAATTGGAAAATAATTATATTGTAATTATTTTGATGCCAATAAATCAAAGATTTGTATTTATAATTATAATAAAAAAATATGTTCAAATGGGTATTAGTAGATTTGGTAGTAACTTTGAAAATTGACTGGTATCCCCAATGTATGACAGTGATGACGTCACTGAATAATGTTGACATTGTCAGTAAGTGCGAGAGGGACACCAGCCCAAACAATGACCTCTCATGTGGACACACTCTTTGACCTAACTACTCATTCTGGTTTAACTATAATTCTGTGGACTGGCGACCCTACCAGGCCTGCTATGATGTGGCCTGTCACACTACAAAAGATGATACAAATATTCTGTGAATATTGTCGCTCGGCCTAGTCGAAATGACAATCGTTGACGCTAGACGCCGATCGAAATGCAGTCTGTCTCTGTCGCGCCAATACGGAAGCGCGATAGAGATAGCTAAGCGTTTGTGCATTTGGCTACGTACCCTGGGCAGTCCACAACCGGAGTGAACACGTAGAGCGGCCGTGTCAACGCACTCACTGTATTTGGTCGCTGATTTTTCTGAATTTGGCCAAGAGAGGGAGCCGGCCACTCGGTACTCGGCCAAAACTAGCTAGCTAGACTGTTTCTGAAAATAATTATTTAACTTTCACTGAGGTTAAGCGGCCATATCGTTTCAGCTGTACTCCTTGCGACGGCACATCAACAAGAGAACGAGACAGAAGTATATGCAAGAGCTGGAAAGAGAGAACACGAGGCTAATTATGTTGAAGAAAGATGTCCAGATAGATGATATAACTGAGCATATTCGAGAGTGGTTTAAAGAATGGTATGTCATGTTTGTCTTTCATTTTAGGCCACTAAAATAGTACATTACCATACAAGTGAGGAGAACAGGCAATGCAAAACTAGTGGCTATAAGTAAATTCAACATCAATAATACAATCTCAACACCGAATATTTCCAATATTCTTGTTTTGTACTTTTCCGATAAAGCTCCGAAGAACCGAGATTTTCAATACAATTTCGGGATATCCCAGTACTTTCGGTACCTGTAATTCCCGGGAGCTTCCCTGCTGCCAGTAGTAGATGGGCCATTTTATTCAAAGTTCCACCCCACTTTTTTTCGGATTTGGAAATTTTTATGTAGTTTCCACTCAGAATCGCGAGCTCTTTCAATTCTAATAGGAGAAAAAAAGTGTCCCAAGATTTTTTCCCATTCCATTTCCCATTCCCAAAAAAAGGAGGAGGTTCTCAATTCGACTGATTTTTTTTTTGTATGTATGTTACTCGATATCTCCGAGAATCGTGGACCGATTTTCAATTTTTTTTTCAATCGAACGGGTATAACCCCGAGATGGTCCCATTGGCACCAAGTCGGGGTCTGATGATGGGATCTTGGAGAAACCGAGGGAACTCTTCAAATAATGTTATAGGCACATGTAAAGTTTTTAGTGTATTTTTCAAAGGTACACCAGTATTTACTGATGGTAATAATTTTATGTGGCTGAGCTGATGATGGAAGGTCAACTCCTCAATGGTTAGGAGTTAAAGGATAATTATTTCACTACTGTACGTATATTAGGACTGATACATATAATATCAATAGGAAACACTAGAAATCAACAAATAAATAAACTTTTTTAAAAACTAAAAAGTCAAAAATAATAAACCTTTGAATTCAGATTTCTTATCGGATTGCAATAATCTAAACATCCAAATTATAAACAAATCAATTATTTTTGTAGTCGGTACCAGCCCTGTTCCTCGTCTTGCTATTGCCTGTTTGCCCCATCGAACCATGCGTAGGCTGGCCCCGACTCCAAAAATAATTGATTTGTTTATAATTTGGATGTTTAGATTATTGCAATCCGATAAGAAATCTAAATTCAAAGGTTTATTATTTTTGACTTTTTAGTTTCTCCGTGTTTTGTAATGCGCTTATTTTTGAAGGCGGTTTTTTTTTTTAAGTTTATTTATTTTTTGATTTGATATTGTAAGTATCAGTCTGAATATGCGTACAGTAGTGAAAAAATTTTCCTTTAACTCCTAATATTGAGGAGTTGACCTTCCATCATCAGCTCAGCCACATAAAATTATTACCATCAGGCGTAAATACTGGTGTGCCTTTGAAAAATACACTAAAAACATTACAAGTGCCTATAACATTTGAAGAGTTCCCTCGATTTCTCCAAGATCCCATCATCAGACCCCGACTTGGTGCCCATGGGACCATCTCGGGTTATACCCGTTCGATAAAAAAAAAATATTTGAAAATTGGTTCACGATACTCGGAGATATCAAGTAACATACATACAAAAAAAAAAACATTCCGTCGAATTGAGAACCTACTTTTTTTGAAGTCGGTTAAAAAAAAACCGCCTTCAAAAATATGCGCGTTACAAAACACGGAAAAACTAAAAAGCAAAAAATAATAAACCTTTGGATTCAGATTCCTTATCAGATTGCAACAATCTAAACATCCAAATTATAAACAATTCAATTATTTTTGGAGTCAGGGCCAGCCTGCGTATGGTTGGGTGGGGCAAACAGGCAATAGCAAGGCGACGAACAGGTCTGGTACCGACTACAAAAATAATTTATTTGTTTATAATTTGGATGTTTAGATTGTTGCAATCCGATAAGAAATCTGAATCCAAAGGTTTATTATTTTTAGGGTTCCGTAGTCAACTAGGAACCCTTATAGTTTCGCCATGTCTGTCTGTCCGTCCGTCCGTCCGTCCGTCCGTCCGTCCGTCCGTCCGTCCGTCCGTCCGCGGATAATCTCAGTAACCGTAAGCAGTAGAAAGCTGAAATTTGGTACAAATATGTATATCAGTCACGCCAACAAACTACTGAACCTATCAAGTTCAAAACAATTTTCCTAGAAAGTCTTTATAAAGTTCTACTTTTGTGATTTTTTTCATATTTTTTAAACATACGGTTCAAAAGTGTCGGGCCAAGTTAGGGTTCCGAGTTTTCCGGGGGGACGCACGGTTCAAAAGTTAGAGGGGGGGGGGGGACGCACTTTTTTTCCTTTAGGAGCGATTATTTCCGAAAATACTAATATTATCAAAAAACCATCTTAGTAAACCCTTATTCATTTTTAAATACTTATCCAACAATATATCACACTTTGGGGTTGGAATGAAAAAAAATATCAGCCCCCACTTTACATGTAGGGGGGGTACCCTAATAAAACATTTTTTTCCATTTTTTATTTTTGCACTTTGTCGGCGTGATTGAAATACATATTGGTACCAAATTTCAGCTTTCTAGTGCTAACGGTTACTGAGATTATCCGCGGACGGACGAACGGACGGACGGACGGACGGACGGACGGACAGACAGACATGGCGAAACTATAAGGGTTCCTAGTTGACTACGGAACCCTAAAAAAGTGGGGTGGACAACTTTGAAAAAAATGGCCGAGATAGTTTATTGAATTTGTAAGTTTCGTGCAGGTTGTACGGCTACGGCTTCTTCCCCGAATACCCTTATGATGCTGAAGGTGGAACCATTATGGTGATTCGTGGGCAGTATCCAACAGTGGCTGAGAAATTCGAGGCTGACGAAAAACTGGCAGCTCTTACTAAAGGGAAGACAAAGGAAATGGTAGGTTATTTATCATCATTATATCAGCCCGTGTGTTGACGGGTTAAGAATTTCACCACCCCCCTTCTTCCCGTGGGTGTCGTAGAAGGCGACTGTAGGATATGGGGTAAATTGTGGCGTAGGCGAGAGGCTGGCAACCTGTCACTGGAATGTCACAGTTTCGTTTTCTTTCAACCCCTTATTTGCTAAGAGTGGCACTGTAACTTTAGCAGTTTCATGAGCTCTGCCTACCTCTTTATGGGAAACAGGCGTGATTGTATGTATGTATGTATGTATGTATGTATATCAGCCAAAATACGTCCACTGTTGGACATAGTCCTCCCTTACTGAATGTCACATCGATCGATCGCACGCAGCTCTAATCCAGAGGACTACCACGACCCTTATAAGGTCCATCTTCAGTTTATTATTTATTAAAATTACATTATCATTTAACACAACATCAGAAGTTACATGTTACTGTGGGGTCACTTGTTACATTATTACTGGGGTAATAATTGAACTATGAATTTTTCTTTTCTGTACATAGTGTCTATCATGTTTTAAGTAGTTTTTTCCTCTCAATTCGCTCAAAGGTTGACTGGAAGAGATACCTTACAGGGATAAGTTCGCCTTTTTTATATCAATAATTTTATAATATAATCAAGAATTCTTTTAGGCATAATTCACCTTTCGCATAATCTGTTATAGCATAATATAGTTACGCATAATTTGTCTAGCAAATTACTATAATGTACTATATTAATGTTGCAGTTTTGGATTACCTATGATAAAAATTCTGCGTGGTAAATTTCGACTAAACCATGTTATGCAGAAATATTTTATGCATAAAAACCATTCGGCAAATAACCTTCATGCATGAAATATATTCGGACAAACAAAAATATGCCTAGACAAATTATGCGTAACTATATTATGCTATAACAGATTATGCGAAAGGTGAATTATGCCAATATAGATAATGCCAAACAGAATTCTTGATTATAAAATTTTGCCAAAACAAGGGGACCCTATATGTATATATTCTATATGTCGGCAGTTGCAAGCGGAGAAGAAGCAAGCGAAACTCGACGCTATCAACAAAGCAAAAGCTCAGAAAGAGACTGAGAGGAAAGTGGCAGAACAGGAACACAAGTTGAAGTGTAACCCACTGAATGACCCTGGATATAAAATGATGGTGTCGCGTCATATGGATGATTTGCATCAGGTATTTAGTCAGCTAAGCTAAAAGTAAGTAAATTGGCTAATAATAACCTATTCAAAAAAATTAAAATTTTGAAAAAACCCCCGACCGCGACATAGTAGACCGATTTTCATGAAACATGGCTAGAACGCTCGCGACTAACTCGGCTTTCAGACAGAAAAAAACTAAAACGAAATCGGTTCATCCGTTCGGGAGCTACGATGCCACAGACAAAACAAACAGACAGATTTTTAGGGTAGCGGTTCTGGCGACAGATTGGTGCAATGGTGTCATGGAGCACCTGGTTTTCCCTTGTGTACCCTTCAACGGCCAAGTCACACAACATTAACTATAATAATAAAGAAATCGCAGTAAGCAACCTTAGACTTGGCACAACTTTGTCTAGATTTCATTACTTTTTAGAGATAAACAAGCAGCTCCATCGAGACTTGGCTAGTTTTTTAACCCCCGACGCAAAAACGAAGGGGTGTTATAAGTTTGACGTCTGTCTGTCTGTTCGTTTGTCTGTCTGTCTGTCTGTTTGTCTGTCTGTCAGTGTGTCTGTTTGTGGCAACGTAGCTCCCGAACGGATGAACCGATTTAGATCTAGTTTTTTTTGTTTGAAAGCTGAGTTAGTCGGGAGTGTTCTTAGCCATGTTTCATGAAAATCGGTTAACTATGTCGCAGTCGGGGGTTTTTTCAAAATTTTAATTTTTTACAGAATGATTTTGGTGGGATTTCACTTATTTTTGTAGAAACGTGGGCATGAAGCAGCCCATCAAGTTGAATATTTTTTTTGTAAAGGCGATATGTCGATCTCTAATAGTTTGGTTGGGCTCTTGTGTTTTCTAATCAGGGTCACCAGGTACCCCAGATCTTTGATTATCCTAGTTTTTATAGTTTTTGCTTTATGTGGCCATTAAACCCTAACTCTGTATCAACTTTCAGCTCTCTGAGTTAATGGGAAGTACTAGTTCTATTCTGATGATCATGAGTGAGTGTATGAGAATCATGAATGCAAAACTTTGCTTTCGCTTAACTTCGGAACTAAATAACCTACAGACTTGAAATTTTGGATGACGAAAATTTCTGCGTTCTGGTCTTATCCAGAGGTTCTCAAATAGGGGCCTGAAAATGCGGCGAAATGGTTCCTGTAAAGGATGCGAAATAGTTTGCTTCGCGCTCGACTTGGCGGGGGCACTGCCGTGCCCCCAGATCCAAGCGTGGAACGATACGATCGTTTTATTACAAGCTTTTATTCAACTTGCCTTGTTAGTATGTTAGTTTGGGTCAAAACGTAGAAGCTAAATTTGACCCACTTCCCGGTTTCCGATTAGCTGAAATTTTGCACTATTATGGTATCATGGAGCTGATCTGATGATGGAGCAGAAAGGTGGTTATAGGAACTCTGTTATGAAACGTCGTATCCCCATCGAGTAAGGGGTTTTTAAAAACCTCTCAGAGAGTAGTAGATGATTTTTGAAGGAAAGGTACAGTCGGCGATAAAATCTTGTGCCAAAAATGATTTTTTTGCAAAAAAACTTATGTATTCTAACATAATACTTATTGTTACAGGTCTTACAGCGCTACAACGGCTGCTGGTCTATCTATGACAGTTTCGAGCCTGAACTAGATGGCGAGGTGGTGTACGGCTACATTCGCACCATCATGAGTGAAGACGTGATGAACCAACTCCACGTGGAATGTAGGCGATACGTGGACGAGTTCATGAGGTAAGGTCAGCGGATGTAAGCGCGGATCCAGCTTCGTGCCCAGTGGTCATGACCCCCATGACCTCCCCCCTGGATCCGCGCATGAGCGGATGCTGGTCTGTCTGCGACAGTTTCGGCCCTGAGCGACATAGTGAGCTGGTATATGGCTACATTCGCACCATCATGAGTGAAGACGTGATGAACCAACTCCACGTGGAATGCAGGCGATATGCAGACGAGTTGATGAGGTAAGGTCATTATCATCATCATCCTCCTTGCGTTATCCCGGCATTTGCCACGGCTCATGGGAGCCTGGGGTCCGCTTTGACAACTAATCCCAAGATTTGGCGTAGGCACTAGTTTTACGAAAGCGACTGCCATCTGACCTTCCGCCCGAAGGGTAACTAGGCCTTATTGGAATTAATCCGGTTTCCTCACGATGTTTTCCTTCACCGAAAAGCGACTGGCAAATATCAAATGACATAGAATAGGAATTTAAAAGTTCACGTGAAATTATTTTGAACGTCTATAAACTGCTGGTTTTTATGACTTTTTTATCAGATTGGAATTGAAACTGCTCGTGGAAGCGCACAAGCTGCAGTACAAGAACATGGGCCAGAAGTACCCACCCATAAAGCCGCGGAAAAGGCCTCCGGCGATCCGGGTCCCCAAGCCGCTCAAGGTCGATGCTGACTTGCTCGATGGGTTAAAGGTAAGTTATCCAAGTCCACGTAGCCGACATTACAATCGTTGACGGTAGACGCCGATCCGATCGAAAGGCATCCTGGCTCTGTCGCGCCAAAACGAAATAACATTCATGGTAGAGGCTTTTAGTATGATAGTAGGAAAGCAATGCTTATTAAATACGAAACCAGTTTCATATAGTGTGATCTGCTATTGGGCATTAAAAACCAAAACAGGTTTGTTTCTTTATTAAAATAAAAGAATAATTCTAGTAACTCATCTGTGGTTTCCCTAATATGTGTTATTGAATAGTTAACATTTGTGCAATAACAGACAACCGAGACGGATCTCACAGCAGTCACAGCAGAAGACACTGTGTAAGGCCGATAGTCCACTATCATATGTTTATCATAGACATATGATCATAGGCAACATGCCATACATATCTATGATCATATTTCTATGATAAGCATATGATAGTGGACTATCGGCTTAACAACAATGTTTTACAAGGGGACAAAGTTGTTGAATAACCGCACGTGCCAATATTGATACCCGAGCAAGCGAAAGGTTCCAATATTGAACCAGGAATCTTGAGCGTTGCGAGGGTTTCAAGGCACGAAGGTTAAACAAACTTTGCCACCGAGTGAAACACAAAAATGTTCACCATACCAACACGAACTAGATACTGTCAATAAAACATCAAACTAAATCAAATCCATCAATTTAGAGATATTAAATATTTATGATTCAAAATCATCATTTATAGGTAAATTCTACCAGCCAGCTTAAGACATCAAGTTAAAATTTCTATGAAATTACTTTGCACTCTTGAGGATAAAATGCAATTTTGCTATCTGTTTTCGAATAGCAAAGTAAGCGTTTACTAGTTGGTGTGGTGAAAATTTTATATCAAGTTTATACAATCTTTATATTCTTCTCTTAGCCGGTTGCACATTTATCCTTGCCTTCCAACAAATCATTGTATGTGTCTCCGTATTAAACGACAATATAGCCACGTACACGCCATACTTCCTCGCACTGTTCACATGAATCGCATGATCCAAGTTATTAATGTCTACCCTGTTGATGTTATATTTCCCTTTCTTCAACATACACTTCTTTGTAAAAGGAATCCCCAGCGCACCGAAAATTGCTTTCACTACGAAACTTTCACATTTCAGTTTCTCTAACTCAAAAATCTGTTCGACGCCATTTTGTGCCTCGTAACAGACTGTCAATGATGCGTGGTGTTTGTCTTCTTTAATATCTTCTTTCAATTCTACATTACCTCGTAGAAAGCCCACTCCTTGGCTGTTATTATATAATTCGATGTGTACTGTAAAAGGAATTACCTTTAGATAAGGTAAGGGCGGATTCTCACAATGTTCTAAAGAACTCCATGTCGCTACGTATTTTTCTGATGCGTCTATTACCTCGAAACAGATGGAAATTGTCAAAAGCGTGCGTAATTTCATGGTGTGGACGATAAATGGCGGTAACCGAACTCCCGTTTGTGGAACAACATCGTTATTTATAAATCCACTTGTATTATAATTTTGTTTTCCCCTCACTAGCTCGGAAACACGTGTATTGTCCTTTAATACCAGCGGGTAAAAACGCATTTTATTCACTAGTGGGTAAAGTAATTTCACCTTGAATAAAGTCAATTTAACTGCTTTAAAATTGATAAAAGTAGGTGAATCTAGTAATAAAGATGACTTACCACCTGTGGAACTACTGGAACCAGTGATAAACGCATTTTTTTGAGTTGTAGTTTCCTCGCTATAGTGAGGGGAAAAGTTTTGTGTTACACTCGGGTGCAAATGTATTTTACTTCTCGTGTGTTAAAAAAACTCGCAAGTTCAGGATTCTATTCTCGAACCACTCGCTTCGCTCGTGGTTCAACTATAGAATCCTTTCACTTGCTCGTTTTTCAATTCCACACTCGGCGTTAAAATACAACTTTGCCCCCTTGTATAACAATTGTTACATCAATACATCATTGAACTAATCATATAAATTTTGAGCGTGTTTAGGGTTTAACATATTCAAAGGTTGGCCATGAGCATCACCGGTGACCACGTAATAGTACATTACGATACAAGTGCGTAAAAAAGGAAGTTCGAAACGAGTGGCGATAAATTAAAACACGACCGAAGGGAGTTTTTAAATCGACACGAGTTACGAATTTCCTTTTCGCACGTGTATCGTACGACGTTTTTCAGTACAGATGACCCTCCGAAGTTTCGACCTGGCATATAATGAACCACTTCTCGCACTAGTGCGTAAAAAAAACACCATCTGTACTGAAAAATCTGTTCCTATGTAGTTTATGTAATTTTCTGTGACTGAGGGGATGACTAAATTAGTGTATGTGTAACCGGCTCGCTTAGCAAATATCGGCATATTTTAATTATATGCATAAGTGAAAATCGTATGTAAATTTATTTAGTAATTTTTGAGACACACTCGTGACTTTGTTTGTAAGGTGTAGTATATTGATAGTGATAGGTAGGTGAAGCTGATTAAGGAACCCACGCTCAGTTCTGAATGTTCAAAGTTTCAGATACAGTTTATCGTAGATCTAAAATGATTAGAACTTTGTATATTGAAATAGTTCAGATAATATCAATATAAAATAATGAGGGCATTTTGCAACAAAAATAATATAATTTTCTGTTCATCGGCCGGAAAAAGCTTGATTTGTGATTGATATTTTTTAACCGACTTCAAAAAAGGAGGAGGTTCTCAATTGGACTGTTTTTTTTTGTATTTATGTTACTTGAAAAAATTGATTAGTTTATAATTTGGATGTTTAGATATTTAGGTTTAGGTAGAAAATCTAATCATCATATTGTTTTTTGCTTTTTAGTTTCTCCGTGTTTTCTAACGCGCTTATTTTTGAAGGCGGTTTTATTAGAGTACGTAGTGCTACTTTCTCAAGCAGAGACGCTTGCGCTGTCTGGGGCATGTGCATCGAATGCAACCTACTCGTTTACCATGGCGTGTCATGCTTGGTGCCATAGCTGATACCAAAAAAAGCGTTGGTCGGCCAATGTTACGATATAAATATTGCACCAAACGTGACATGCAAGCCTTCAACATCCCGGTCCACAGATGGGAAGAGCTTGTCGAGGACAGGGACAAATGGCGCAAACTCGTGTTCGACGAACGCAAAATCCACAACAATGCTTTGGTCATCAGCGCAATACGTGTTCGCCAAGTGCACACTTCACCTGGCCCGAGTTGTGGTTGTGTTTGTCGCTCCCGTATTGGCTTACATAGCCGGGCATTTCCCAGAGCGTTTCAACTTTTTTGATTTCGGTGGCAGCATTATTACCCGAATCCCGTAAGCGTAGCATGAGTTTTCTTTGTTTCTGGTAGAAATCCGCGACTTCTATTTAAATTGACAGAATTTCATGAAATGAAATGAAATGAAATGAAATGAAATGAAATATCTTTATTTGCTTGAATATGGTAACAAGGTAGGTCTTATGGCTAAGTTTTCCATGCATATTCAACCTGCATGCAGGCGTGCAAATTTTTAACATTTTAATATTAAATAATTTATCTCATGCACATTGAATAAACAAATTACAAATTAATTAGGTGTCCTGCAAGTTCTAAATTTCTAAATAAACTAAAATGATTTTAAATGTCAAAGGTTTGCAATAAATAATAAATTAAAAGTAGTAAATCTGAATTATTAACAATTACAATTAAGCTTCACGAGTCAAATATTCCTTAACGCTATAAAAACAATTGTCTAGTAACCATTTCGATAATCTAGTTTTAAAT